>NW_020291889.1:1532750-1540010 GCF_003184865.1 Aspergillus homomorphus CBS 101889 | reverse complement strand
ATCTTAATTATTTATATATTAAATTAAAAATTATTTATATTATATTATATAATTAATTTATTTTAATAATTATATTATTTATAATTATTTAATTTAAATATTAGATATTATATTATACCTTTAATAATAGATTTTATAAAAATTTTTTAGATTTTCTTTATATAAATATTCTTTTTATTTAAATTTATTATTTTTATTTAATATCTATATTTAAATCTTTAAAAAAAACTAAATATATTAAAACTATAAGATTTCTAGAAATTAAAATATAAATAATAAAATATTTATTAAGATATAATCTATATCTTAATAAAATAATATATTTAGATTTTAAACTTATAATAAAAAAAAATTATTTAAATTTTAATTTTAAATATAACTTTAAATAATTAAATTTTTAAATTAAATAATATTATCTTTATAAAGTTTTTTTATTTTTTTTTATTAATCTATTATTTATAAAATTTTTTTAGTATTATAAATTAGTTATAATTATTTAATTTATTTTTAAAAAATATTATTGAATTTTTTTTTCTATTTTTTAGATTTTTATAAATAATAATAAATCTTAAATTAAAATAAATTATTTAAATTAGATTTTTATTTCTTTTTTAAATCTTAAGATTATATATATTATAAAAAATTAAAAAATTATTTTATATCTAATTTTATAAAAAAAAACTTTTTATTTTTTATAATTAATAATAGAAAATATTCTTTTTTAAAACTTATTTATAAATTTAAAGATTATTATTTTATTTTAATTAAAAAAAATTATTAATATTATAAAAAAGCTTTAAGAAAAATATATTATTTTTTAATAAAATTTTTTATATTTATTATTTTATATATTTTTATATTTTATAATATTTAAAAATTAAAAATTTAGAAATTAATTTTATAAATTATTATTTTTATAAAAATTATAAAAAGAAAATATCTTTAATTATATTTAAATAAATAATTAATTAAATATTAAATAGAAAATTATTATAAATATTTATTTATTTTTTTAAGATAAATTTTTATTAATTATTCTTTATCTCTAGACTTTTATTATTTATAATAAATAAGATTTTTAAAATTAAGTCTTATATTTTATAATTATTTATTATCTATTATTCTAAATTATTAAATATATATAATTTAAATAAATAATTAATTTTATTATTTTATTTTTCTATTAAAGACTAAGTTTTTTTAATTAAATATAAATTAAAAAATATCTATTAAAGTTATCTAAAAAAGTATATATAAAATTATTATTAAAATTTCTAGATATTAAATAAATATTAATTATAATTAATTATTAAATTAATTTTAATTAAAAAATATTTCTTATTTTAACTAGATATTTTTTAATAGAAGATATAGATTATTATAAAATTTTATTAAATTTTTAACTAGTATCTAGATCTTATATTAATAAAAGTCTAATTATAATTATTCTATTAATTTTATATAAATATAATCTTTTCTATTAATTATTAGATAAAATAACTAATAATATTAGTAATAATAATTTAATATTTAATTTAATTTTATCAGAACTCTGGATTAGAGTAGCTTAACCTGACTGTTATACCTTAACCTTAACCTGACCATAACCTAATAGTTAGGTTAAAGTATAAAAAGTAATTTAATTATATAGTTAAGGTTAAGTTAAGATATAATTATTATTTTAACTATTTATATTTACTAGTTAGAAAGATTAGGTATAATAAATAGATTATTAACTATAAATTAATTAATAATATATATATCTTTTTTATATAGATAATATATAAAATATAATATATTTTTAATTATAGTATAATTATATTTTTTATATTTAATTTATCTATTTTTTCTATTCTGTTTATTTTATTTTTTTTATTTATTCTATCTATTTCTCCTGTGAAATATTATACTTTAAAAAAAACTTTTATAAAATTTAGTATAAAAAGAATAATATCTAATATAAGATATATATATTAATTATTTTTTATACTATCTAGAATAGTAATTATAATAATATAAAAATTATAAGAAATAAATCTTTATCTAAGAATATATAATATTTATAAACTTAAATAAGATTATTTTTTTTATTTTTAATAATAATTTATTCTTTAAATTATCTTCTAGATTATCTATATTCTTATTCTTATTAATATAAAAGATAATAATTATCTTATTCTTCTTTTAATCTTTAAATATAAGAATAATTAAATCTAGATTAAGATTTTTAAGAATATCCTAGTACTTCTTATTTATAATAAAATAATTAATATATATCTAAAGTATAATTACTTTAATTATATTAAGCTAGAGATAACTCTAGTAATAATAATAAATATTTTAAGAATTATTAAATAAATATTTAATATTAATATTATTAAGTATAATAAATAGGAAATCTCTAGTTATCTAATAAAAAATAAAAAATTAATTATAATAGAACTTCTAATAAATAAAAATATTAGTATACTCTATAATATCTAAAATAATATTAATTAAATTAAAAATAAGTTAATAAACTATATATTTTTAATATTTAAATATATTTTTAATTTTTTAAATATCTCTACTACAGGTAAGAGCCTCTAGTATTTAAAGATATTATAAAAAACTTTATCTAAATCTGAAAATAATCTAGAGATAATAGATAATATATTAATAGCTAAATTCTAATTATAATAAAAATAAAATATTTTTTTAAAGATAATCTAGTATTTATTATATTAATTAATATTATTATTAAACTATATATTTTTCTTAAATTTCTTGAGCTTAGATATTAGATTAAGAATTATTATAATTATATAGATATAATCTTTTATCTAGTAGATATAATAATAATATTTCTATAATTTTTAATATATATTTTATAAACTCTTAAAAATCTTTTTCTTTTAGAATATTTATTTTTTTATTAGTTAGTTAATAGAGTAATCCAGATAATTAAAAAAATTATTATAAATATTATAAATCTTATAAATAGTAAATCTATTATTTTTAAATAAATAAAATATAAAAAAAAAATAGATATAAAAACTTAAAAAAATACTTTATTTACTTCTATTTAATTAAAGTTAATTAAAAATAATTAATATTAATATAATTATAATACTAAATAAAGCTTCTAATTATTTAATAAAAATTAAGTATTTAATAAATTATAAAATAAGTTAAATTCTAGTAGATCTTATAATCTAGAAAAAAATAATAAACTAAACTAGATTTTAGTTATTAAATAAACTAGAACTTTTTATAATATTAAAAACTTATATTTATAAATTATATAATCTTCTAAATCTATAATTAAGAATTAGTATAATATATTATTATAGAAAAAAGGTTTTTAAAAATTATTTATAAAAAGATTTTATAAATAACTTCTAGAATATACTTTTTTAAAAGTTTCTAAAATACTAAAAGAGACTTTAAAACTTTTATTATTATTATTTTAAATATATTTAATAATATTATTTAAGGCCTTAATCTAAAGTTTTTATAAAAAAATATTAATTATAAACTAAATTATATAAATAAAATAGGAAATATAATATTAACTTTAAATAATTTTTATAAAATTAGAGTTAATAAAAATATTATAAAATTAAATATTCTAGTTAAGTTAAGTCTAGAGTTTTAATAAAATTAAACTAAATATTAAATTATTATTATTAATATTATTAATTATTATATCTAATAATTAATAAAATAAATTATATTTATATAAAATTAATAAAATAATTATAACTAGATTCTTACTAGTATAAAATCTAGATATTAATTAAAAATCTAGTAAAATCTTATAATAATTTATATCTTTTATTAAGAAATATCTAATTAAAATAAAAAATATCTTTTAATTAGAATTAATCTAGTAATTAACTATAATTAATATTTATCTAATATTTAGAAACTTTAATAATAATTTTATATATACTTTTTTAAATAGCTTTAATAAATATTCTTTAATTTATACTTAATTAAAAAAACTTAATCTTTAGCAGAAAAATAAAATAATAAAATTAATTATTTATTTAAATTATATATATTTAATAATTCGGAATAATAAATAATAGATAATTATAAAATATAAGACTTAATTCTAAAAATCTTATTTATTATAAATAATAAAAATCTAGAGATAAAAAATAATCAGTAAAAATTTATTTTAAAAAAATAAATAAATATTTATAATAATTCTTTATTTAATATTTAATTAATTATTTATTTAAATATAATTAAAGATATTTTCTTCTTATAATTCTTATAAAAATAATAATTTATAGAACTAGTTTCTGAGTTTTTAATTTCTAGATATTATAAAATATAAAAATATATAAAATAATAGATATAAAAAATTTTATTAAAAAATAATATATCTTTTTAAAAATTTTTTTATAATATTAATAACTTTTTCTAATTAAAGTAAAATAGTAGTCTTTAAACTTATAAATAAATTTTAAAAAAAAATATCTTTTATTATTAATTATAAAAAATAAAGAATTTTTTTTATAAAATTAAATATAAAATAATTTTCTAATTCTTTATAATATATATAATCTTAAAACTTAGAAAAAAAGTAAAAATCTAATTTAAATAGTTTATCTTAATTTAAGATTTATTATTATTTATAAAAATCTAAAAAATAGAAGAAAAGAACTTAATAATATTTTCTAAAAATAAATTAAATAATTATAATTAATTTATAGTACTAGAAAGATTCTATAAATAGTAGATTAATAAAAAAAATAAAAAAACTCTATAAAAGTAGTATTATTTAATTTAAAAATATACTTATATATAAATATAATTTATTATATTTCTTTTTCCAGCTTAATTTATCTACTATATTTATTATTATTAATAAATATAATAAGTAGAAAATTATATTTAGAATTTAGAATTATTAAATACTTTCTTCTTTTAAATAATTTAAATATTTAATTATTTAGAGTTATATTTAGAATTAAGATTTAAATAATCTTTTCTTTTATTATAAGTCTAAAATCTAAATATATTATTTTATTAAGATATAGGTTATATCTTAATAAATATTTTATTATTTATATTTTAATTTCTGAAAATTTTACAGCTTTAATATATCTAGTTTTTTTTAAAAATCTAAATATAAATATTAAATAAAAATAATAGATTTAAATAAAAAAAATATTTATATAAAAAAAATCTAAAAAAGACTTTTATAAAATCTAATATTAGAGATATAATATAATATCTAATATTTAAATTAAATAATTATAAATAAATTAATTACTGAGATAAATTAATTATATAATATAATATAAATAATTTTTAATCTAATATATAGATAATTAAGACCTTTTTTAATAAAAAATAAAGAAATAATAAGTTTATTAAACTTATTTAAAAAAAACTTAATAATAGTTTAGAAGTATTATACTAGTTCTTAGTTATTATTTTAGTAATAAAAGTATAATATTTTTTATATAATTTATCAGATCTTTAATATATAATTTAAATTAAGTTATAATTATATATTTTTCTTTATATTTTTTATTATAAAAGTAATAATATTTTAAAAAGTTAAATTATATTAATACTACTAGGATTTTCCTATTTTTTCTTATAGATAAAGAGAAAAAAAATATTATTATATTTTTTAATTACTTTTTTTTATCCTAGAAAGTTTATTTTTATATATTTTTAAATAATAGTTAAAATAGTTAGATTAATTTTTATTTAATCTAGATATATCTTAACTATACTAGAGCTAAAAAAAGTATAATAAATAAATCTTAATATTAAGAATAATTAAAATAATTAATTATCTTATTTTTAGTTATACTATGGTTAAGTATAAAAATTTTTTTAATCTAATTATTAACTTATAATCAGGTATAAAAGTTCCTATTAACCTAACCTGACCTGGCTGTTAACTACTCTACTCTGGATTTAATTTAATTAAAATATCTAGTTTTATAATATTTTTATTAACTTTAATTTTATAAAAATTATTTAAAGTTAATATTATATTTTCTATTTTATTTATATAATTTAATTTATAATTAATATTTTTTTATAAAAATTTTAGATTAAGACCTTAAATAATATTATTAAATATATTTAGAATAAAAATAATAAAAGTTTTAAAATTTTTTCTAATATTTTAAGAATTTTTAAAAAAATATATTCTAAAAGTTATTTATAAAAGTTTTTTATAAATAATTTTTAAAAACTTTTTTTATAATAATATATTATACTAATTTTTAATTATAGATTTAGAAAATTAGATAATTTATAAATATAAGTTCTTAATATTATAAGAAATTCTAGTTTATTTAATAATTAGAATTTAATTTAATTTATTATTTTTTTTAAAATATAAAATTTATTAGAATTTAATTTATTTTATAATTTATTAGATACTTAATTTTTATTAAATAATTAAAAATTTTATTTAATATTATAATTATACTAATATTAATTATCTTTAATTAACTTTAATTAAATAAAAATAAATAAAGTATTTTTTTAAATTTTTATATTTATTTTCTTTTATATTTTATTTATTTAAAAATAATAGATTTATTATTTATAAATTTTATAATATATATAATAATTTTTTTAATTATCTAGATTACTTTATTAACTAACTAGTAAAAAAATAAATATTCTAAAAAAGAATTCTTAAAAATTTATAAAATATATATTAAAAATTATAAAAATATTATTATTATATTTACTAAATAAAAAACTATATTTATATAATTATAATAATTCTTAACCTAATATCTAAATTTAAGAAATTTAAAAAAGATAAATAATTTAATAATAATATTAATTAATATAATAAATACTAGATTATTTTAAAAAAATATTTTATTTTTAATATAATTAAAATCTAATTATTAATATATTATCTACTATCTCTAGATTATTTTTAGATTTAGATAAAATTTTTTATAATTTTTTTAAATATTAAAGACTCTTACCTGTAATAAAAATATTTAAAAAATTTAAAATATATTTAAATATTAAAAATATATAATTTATTAACTTATTTTTAATTTAATTAATATTATTTTAGATATTATAAAATATACTAATATTTTTATTTACTAAAAGTCTTATTATAATTAGTTTTTTATTTTTTATTAAATAATTAGAGATTTTCTATTTATTATAACTAATAATATTAATATTAAATATTTATTTAATAATTTTTAAGATATTTATTATTATTACTAGAATTATTTTTAGTCTAATATAATTAAAGTAGTAATA